>NW_027508820.1:392500-400000 GCF_051911475.1 Siphateles boraxobius | reverse complement strand
AAGAAAGAAAGAAGAAAGATTAGTTAGAAAGAAAGAAAGAAAAAGTAAAAAAGAAAGAAAGAAAGAAAGAAAGAAAGAAAGAAAGAAAGAAAGAAGAAAGATTAGTTAGAAAGAAAGAAGAAAGATTAGTTAGAAAGAAAGAAAGAAAGAAAGATTAGTTAGAAAGAAAGAAAGAAGAAATATCAGTTAGAAAGAAAGAAAGAAAGAAAGAAAGAAAGAAAGAAAGAAAGAAAGAAAGAAAGAAGAAATATTAGTTAGAAAGAAAGAAAGAAAGAAAGAAAGAAAGAAAAAGAAAGAAAGAAAGAAAGAAAGAAAGAAAGAAAGAAGATTAGTTAGAAAGAAAGAAAGAAAGAATTAGTTAGAAAGAAAGATTAGTTAGAAAGAAAGAAAGAAAGAAAGAAAGAAAGAAAGAAAGAAAGAAAGAAAGAAAGAAGAATAGTTAGAAAGAAAGAAAGAAGAAAGATTAGTTAGATAGAAAGAAAGAAAGAAGAAAGATTAGTTAGAAAGAAAGAAAGAAAAAGAAAGAAAGAAAGAAAGAAAGAAGAAAGATTAGTTAGAAAGAAAGAAAGAAAAAGAAAGAAAGAAAGAAAGAAAGAAAGAAAGAAAGAAAGAAAGAAAGAAAGAAAGAAAGAAGAAAGATTAGTTAGAAAGAAAGAAAGAAAGAAAGAAAGAAAGAAGAAAGATTAGTTAGAAAGAAAGAAAGAAGAAAGATTAGTTAGAAAGAAAGAAAGAAAGATTAGTTAGAAAGAAAGAAAGAAAGAAGAAAGATTAGTTAGAAAGAAAGAAAGAAAGAAGAAAGATTAGTTAGAAAGAAAGAAAGAAAAAGAAAGAAAGAAAGAAAGGAAGAAAGAAAGAAAGAAAGAAAGAAAGAAAGAAAGAAAGAAAGAAAGAAAGAAAGAAGAAAGATTACTTAGAAAGAAAGAAAGAAAGAAGAAAGATTAGTTAGAAAGAAAGAAAGAAAGAATTAGTTAGAAAGAAAGATTAGTTAGAAAGAAAGAAAGAAAGAAAGAAAGAAAGAAAGAAAGAAAGAAAGAAAGAAAGAAAGAAAGAAAGAAAGAAAGAAGAAAGAATAGTTAGAAAGAAAGAAAGAAGAAAGATTAGTTAGAAAGAGAAAGAAAGATGGATTAGTTAGAAAGAAAGATGGATTAGTTAGAAAGAAAGAAAGATTAGTTAGAAACAAAGAAAGATTAGTTAGAAAGAAATATATATTAGAAAGAAAGATTAGTTAGAAAGAAAGATAGATTAGTTAGAAAGAAAGAAAGATTAGTTAGAAAGAAAGAAAGAAAGAAAGAAAGAAAGAAAGATTAGAAAGAAAGATTAGAAAGAAAGAAAGAAAGAAAGAAAGAAAGAAAGAAAGAAAGAAAGAAAGAAAGAAAGAAGAAAGATTAGTTAGAAAGAAAGAAAGAAAGAAAGAAAGAAAGAAGAAAGATTAGTTAGAAAGAAAGAAAGAAAGAAAGAAAGAAAGAAAGAAAGAAAGAAAGAAAGAAAGAAAGAAAGAAGAAAGATTAGTTAGAAAGAAAGAAAGAAAAAGTAAAAAAGAAAGAAAGAAAGAAAGAAAGAAAGAAAGAAAGAAAGAAAGAAAGAAGAAAGATTAGTTAGAAAGAAAGAAGAAAGATTAGTTAGAAAGAAAGAAAGAAAGAAAGATTAGTTAGAAAGAAAGAAAGAAGAAATATCAGTTAGAAAGAAAGAAAGAAAGAAATATTAGTTAGAAAGAAAGAAAGAAAGAAAGAAAGAAAGAAAGAAAGAAGAAAGATTAGTTAGAAAGAAAGAAAGAAAGAAGAAAGATTAGTTAGAAAGAAAGAAAGAAAGAAGAAAGATTAGTTAGAAAGAAAGAAAGAAAGAAAGAAAGAAAGAAAGAAAGAAGAAAGATTAGTTAGAAAGAAAGAAAGAAGAAAGATTAGTTAGAAAGAAAGAAAGAAAGATTAGTTAGAAAGAAAGAAGAAAGATTAGTTCCCTTTCAAGGGAACTTCGAGCTGCGTCAAACGCTGCGGGAACGCCCCTGCGTTGTGCGTCATGAAGCACGTATGGAATCAGCCCAATGGAGAGATGAAACGTCATAGGCGGGTGACGTCATCGACCAGGAAACTATAAAGCACCCCAAAAACACAAGCGCATTAGCTTCTGTGCTTTCAGTCGCGCTACATGTGAATCTGTCCCTGTGTGATATTGTCTGTCTTACATACCCTGCACCACACAAACAATTTATCCCTATATATATATATATTGAGAGATTATGGCGGACGAACAGCAGTTTAGAAAGTGTGTTCCTCCCTGCTCGCGTTATTTAACGAGCGGGGATACACATGATCTTTGTGTTGTTTGTTTGGGAGTTCAGCATGCCCAGTTTGCTCTCGAGGGAGCAGACTGTGAGCATTGCGAGCGTTTGCCGTTAAGGACGCTCCGCTCCCGCCGATCGCTCTTTGAGGAGAGCGGTTCGGTGCGCGCTCCCCGCGGTTCGGGTCCCGCTTCTGCCGAGGCAGAGCGGCGGCGCTTATCGTGGGGATCGCAGATGGATCTCACAGCGGGGTTTGAGACGGGCTCTGCCTTATCTCTCCCTTCTCCTGTGAGATCCAGTGCCTCAGTCCCGGGTTCGGAAGCACGCGCTGCGGTTTCTTCCGCTCGGGCTGAGGCACCAATGCTGCAGCTATCCAGTTCTGAGGAACTTGATGTTGTTAGTGTTGAGGGAGATGTGGAGGATTCGCCACCCCACACTCCTGAGAGTGATGAGCTTATGGAGGTGTTAACAAGAGCTGTTGAAAAACTTAATATTGAATGGCCAGTGACTAGACAGGAGTCTGTTTCTAAATCAAAGTTGGATGAGAGATTTTTGCCGTCACGTGTGCAGCCTCCACGCCGGTGCCTGCCGTTTTTCCATGATCTCCACACCGAGGTGTCGAAATCATGGAGAAAACCGGTGTCATATAGAGTGTTTAGTCCCCAGACTTCAACATACGCTAATATTATGGGAGCCAAGGCTCATGGTTATGGTGCTTTGCCTCGTGTGGAAGAGACGCTTGCGAGCCATCTCTCCCCCGAAGCAGCATCATCTTTTAAGGCACCGGCATTACCCACCAAGCCTTTAAGAAACACTTCGGCTTTGGTGGGTAAAGCATATTCGGCAACAGGTCAGGCTGTGTCATGTCTGCATACTATGTCAATCTTGCAGGCATACCAGGCTGATCTGCTAAGAGACATGAGTGAGAGTGAGGAGGTCAGTACTGACGTAGTTCGCGAACTGCGTCAGGCTGCTGATTTATCCCTGCGTGCCACCAGAGAATCGGCCAAATTAATGGGTCGTTCTATGGCAGCTCTGGTGGCCGCAGAAAGACATTTGTGGTTAAATCAGACTAATATTAAAGAGAGAGAAAAAGCTTTTCTTTTAGATGCTCCTCTTTCTCCCATGGGGTTGTTTGGTGATGCTGTGAATTCAGTTATCGATAAATTCCAAGAAGAAAAGAAACAAACTGCAGCTTTTAAAAAGTTTCTTCCCCTTAAAGTTCATGTCCCTGGGGCTGCTGGGCGGGAGCAGCCCCGGCCGTCTTCGAGCTCATCACATAGAGCGCAGCAGAGGCAGAGTGTCGCGTCTCGTGCTCCCCCTGCTGGACAGTGGGCTCAGCCGCGACACTCTCAGCCGAAGCCTTCTCCCAGTAGAACTGATCTGAGGACAGTTATATTGGCTAAGAAGGCTTCGGCTAAGAAGAAGTCCTGACGCCAAGCCGTTCAGGATGCTGAGGGTGGTCCCCACCGAGGCGGAAAGGTGTTCACCTCTTTTTACGGTGCCCATTCCTCCTCGGTGCCCTCAGGGGCTCGTTCTGCCAACCCCGCCTTTATGCCGGGGCACAGACGATCCCAGCGAGCGCTTTCCCGAGGGACGCTCGCTCCCTCTGAGGAGGGTCTCAGAGCGGTCAGACCAGTTGTTCCCTGCCGGTGCGCCGTTACAGGGCGCTGCGTCTGCTGCTCAAGTTACACCAGAGGCCAGTCTCGAGAGGCTGGTACCCTTAGTAGAATTTCTGGCAGAGTGGAAAAGCCTTCCAAAAATATCTCATTGGGTCCTGCAGACAGTAGAAAAGGGTTATGCTATCCAGTTCAGGTGTCGTCCACCAAAATCCAGAGGGGTTCTGCACACAGTGGTGGGCCCCGAGCAGGCTCTGGTATTGGAACAAGAGGTGAAAACGCTCCTTCAAAAGAGGCTATAGAACGGGTTCCTCCTCCCAGTTTGGAGTCAGGTTATTACAGCCGATATTTCATCGTTCCAAAGAAGGATGGGGGGTTGCGTCCAATTTTAGACCTGCGCATATTGAATCGCTCGGTAGGGAAGCTAAAATTCAAGATGCTCACTATCAAGCAGATCGTGTCTCAAATCAGGTCCGAGGACTGGTTTGTCACGATAGATCTGAAGGACGCATACTTCCATGTGTCCATCCTTCCACAACACAGGAAGTTCCTGAGGTTCGCCTTCGGGGGCGAGGCATACCAGTACAGGGTTCTTCCGTTTGGCCTAGCTTTATCTCCCCGCACTTTCACGAAATGCATGGATGCAGCACTAGTGCCTCTGAGGCTTCAGGGCATTCGTATTCTCAATTACATCGACGATTGGTTGATTTTAGCTCAGACCGAGCAGATGGCGGTTCGGCATCGAGATGTCGTCCTCGCTCATATCAGAAAGTTGGGGTTGAGGCTGAACGCAAAGAAAAGTGTATTATCTCCTTCCCAGAAGACCACTTTTCTGGGTGTCGTTTGGGATTCGGTATCGATGCGGGCGCGACTCTCTCCGACCCGCATCGCTTCGATTCTCTCAGCTGTGAAACAAGTGAAGCTAGGCCAGCTACTCACTGTCAAGCAGTTTCAGAGACTGTTGGGTCTGATGGCAGCAGCGTCCAACGTTATACCTTGCGGCCTGTTGTACATGAGACCGCTACAGTGGTGGCTCAGGACCAAGGGATTCTCCCCGAGGGGAAATCCGCTCCGCACGTTCAAAGTCACGCGGCGCTGCCTTCGTGCTCTGGTCATGTGGAGAGAAACTTGGTTCCTATCCAAAGGTCCTGTGCTGGGGGCTCTTTGTCGTCGCATAACGCTAACGACGGATGCTTCCCTCACAGGGTGGGGGGCGGTCATGAGTGGTCGCCCAGCCCAAGGTCTGTGGCAGGATCATCATCTTTCGTGGCACATAAATTGTCTAGAGATGTTGGCTGTGTTTCAGGCTCTGAAACACTTCCTAACAGACCTGAGAGGCCATCATGTGTTAGTTCAATCAGACAACACGTCGGTGGTCTCTTATATAAATCATCAGGGGGGCCTGCGGTCTCGCCGGCTTTACAAGTTGGCCCGTCAGATCCTCCTGTGGTCCCAAGGGAACCTACTATCTCTGAGAGCAATGTATCTCCCTGGGTATTTGAATGTGGTAGCAGACTCCCTGTCGAGGCAGGGGCCGAGGCCAGGGGAATGGAGACTCCACCCCGAGGTGGTGGAGCTCCTTTGGTTGAGTTTCGGTCGCGCCGAGGTGGACCTATTCGCTTCCAAGGAGACCACTCATTGTCATCGGTGGTTCTCCATCACTCTTCCAGCCCCCCTGGGGTTGGATGCTATGGTGCAGCCGTGGCCGAGGTCACGTCTGTACGCCTTTCCCCCGATTGCTCTGTTACCAGGAGTTCTGGAGAGGGTCCGCCGGGACGGGGTCAGTCTACTACTAGTAGCCCCGTTCTGGCCGGCCCGAGTATGGTTTGCGGACCTGATTTCTCTCCTGGACGGTTCTCCTTTGGAGCTCCCGGTCAGGAGGGATCTACTCTCCCAGGCGGGGGGCACGATACTTCACCCCCGCCCAGAATTGTGGAAACTGTGGGCTTGGCCTCTGAGGGGGCCCAGCTCATAGACTCCGGTCTCTCAACCGAGGTTGTTGAGACCATTCTTAACTCCAGAGCTCCATCCACGAGGAAGCTTTATGCCTTGAAGTGGAAACTTTTCACTTCTTGGTGTGGAGAACACCTGCAGGACCCAGTTAACTGCCCAGTGGGTGCAGTGCTGGAATTCCTGCAGGAGCGCTTCTCCACAGGGTTATCCCCCTCCACACTAAAGGTGTATGTGGCGGCACTAGCTGCTTACCACGTCCCTTTCAGTGGAGTTTCTCTTGGGAGACACCCGCTTATAACTCGTTTCCTCCGTGGCACTTTGAGGCTGAGGCCAGCAGTTCGTACGAGGGTGCCGACTTGGGATCTGGCCATTGTATTAGAAGGTCTTTCCCTAGCTCCTTTTGAACCTATCGAAGAAGTTCCCGAGAAGTTTCTCACTTTTAAGACTATCTTTTTGCTTGCTATCTCTTCACTAAAAAGAATCGGAGATTTGCAGGCTCTGTCGGTTTCACCCTCGTGCCTGGAATTTGCACCTGGCATGGTTAAAGCTTTTCTGCATCCTAGACCAGGTTACGTTCCTAAGGTTCCTACTAATATTGTTAGACCTACGGTTCTGCAGGCTTTCTGTCCTCCTCCATTTATGTCATCGGACCAGGAGAAACTTAATTCACTCTGCCCTGTTAGGGCATTAGACGCTTATGTCCACAGAGCTGCCCTGTGGAGGAAATCAGAACAACTTTTTGTATGTTTCGGGCCACCCAGGAAAGGGTGTCCGGCGTCTAAACAGAGAATGAGCAAGTGGGTGGTTGAGGCTATCTCACTTGCTTATGAGTCGGCTGGCCAGCCTTCACCTTTGGTTGTCCGAGCTCACTCTAGCAGGAGTATGGCTGCTTCTAAAGCTCTTTTGTCGGGGTTTCCCTGAGTGATGTTTGTGATGCGGCTGGATGGTCTTCACCGCATACTTTTATTAAGTTCTATGACCTAGACTTAAGCTCTACCCCTGGGGCACAGGTGCTCTCGTCCTCTGTGCGCTAGTCTCACATGACGGTCATTTGGTCCTATGGCGACGTGGGTATTCGCGTTCCCGCAGCGTTTGACGCAGCTCGAAGTTCCCTTGAAAGGGAACGTCTCGGTTACGTATGTAACCCTAGTTCCCTGATAGGGAACGAGACGCTGCGTCGCTCCGCCATACTCCCGGCACTCCCGTTAGCGCTTCCTTCAAGCCTATCAGAAGCTAATGCGCTTGTGTTTTTGGGGTGCTTTATAGTTTCCTGGTCGATGACGTCACCCGCCTATGACGTTTCATCTCTCCATTGGGCTGATTCCATACGTGCTTCATGACGCACAACGCAGGGGCGTTCCCGCAGCGTTTGACGCAGCGTCTCGTTCCCTATCAGGGAACTAGGATTACATACGTAACCGAGACGTTAGAAAGAAAGAAAGAAAGAAAGAAGAAAGAATAGTTAGAAAGAAAGAAAGAAAGAAAGAAAGAAAGAAAGAAAGAAAGAAGAAAGATTAGTTAGAAAGAAAGAAAGAAAGAAAGAAGAAAGATTAGTTAGAAAGAAAGAAAGAAAAAGAAAGAAAGAAAGAAAGAAAGAAAGAAAGAAGAAAGATTAGTTAGAAAGAAAGAAAGAAAGAAGAAAGATTAGTTAGA
>NW_027508820.1:387500-390000 GCF_051911475.1 Siphateles boraxobius | reverse complement strand
AGAAAGAAAGAAAGAAAGAAAGAAAGAAAGAAAGAAGAAATATTAGTTAGAAAGAAAGAAAGAAAGAAAGAAGAAATATTAGTTAGAAAGAAAGAAAGAAAGAAAGAAAGAAAGAAAGAAGAAATATTAGTTAGAAAGAAAGAAAGAAAGAAAGAAAGAAAAAGAAAGAAAGAAAGAAAGAAAGAAAGAAAGAAAGAAAGAAAGAAAGAAAGAAGAAAGATTAGTTAGAAAGAAAGAAAGAATTAGTTAGAAAGAAAGATTAGTTAGAAAGAAAGAAAGAAAGAAAGAAAGAAGAAAGAATAGTTAGAAAGAAAGAAAGAAGAAAGATTAGTTAGAAAGAAAGAAAGAAAGAAGAAAGATTAGTTAGAAAGAAAGAAAGAAAAAGAAAGAAAGAAAGAAAGAAAGAAGAAAGATTAGTTAGAAAGAAAGAAAGAAAGAAAGAAAGAAAGAAAGAAAGAAAGAAGAAAGATTAGTTAGAAAGAAAGAAGAAAGATTAGTTAGAAAGAAAGAAGAAAGATTAGTTAGAAAGAAAGAAAGAAAGAAAGAAAGAAAGAAAGAAAGAAAGAAAGAAAGAAAGAAAGAAAGAAGAAAGATTAGTTAGAAAGAAAGAAAGAAGAAAGATTAGTTAGAAAGAAAGAAAGAAAGATTAGTTAGAAAGAAAGAAAGAAAGAAGAAAGATTAGATAGAAAGAAAGAAAGAAAGAAGAAAGATTAGTTAGAAAGAAAGAAAGAAAAAGAAAGAAAGAAAAAGAAAGAAAGAAAGAAAGAAAGAAAGGAAGAAAGAAAGAAAGAAAGAAAGAAAGAAAGAAGAAAGATTAGTTAGAAAGAAAGAAAGAAAGAAGAAAGATTAGTTAGAAAGAAAGAAGAAAGATTAGTTAGAAAGAAAGAAGAAAGATTAGTTAGAAAGAAAGAAAGAAAGAAAGAAAGAAAGAAAGAAAGAAAGAAAGAAAGAAAGAAAGAAGAAAGATTAGTTAGAAAGAAAGAAAGAAGAAAGATTAGTTAGAAAGAAAGAAAGAAAGATTAGTTAGAAAGAAAGAAAGAAAGAAGAAAGATTAGTTAGAAAGAAAGAAAGAAAGAAGAAAGATTAGTTAGAAAGAAAGAAAGAAAAAGAAAGAAAGAAAGAAAGAAAGAAAGAAAGAAAGAAAGAAGAAAGATTAGTTAGAAAGAAAGAAAGAAAGAAGAACGATTAGTTAGAAAGAAAGAAAGAAAGAATTAGTTAGAAAGAAAGATTAGTTAGAAAGAAAGAAAGAAAGAAAGAAAGAAAGAAAGAAAGAAAGAAAGAAAGAAGAAAGAATAGTTAGAAAGAAAGAAAGAAGAAAGATTAGTTAGAAAGAAAGAAAGAAAGAAGAAAGATTAGTTAGAAAGAAAGAAAGAAAAAGAAAGAAAGAAAGAAGAAAGATTAGTTAGAAAGAAAGAAAGAAAGAAAGAAAGAAAGAAAGAAAGAAAGAAGAAAGATTAGTTAGAAAGAAAGAAAGAAAGAAAGAAAGAAAGAAGAAAGAATAGTTAGAAAGAAAGAAAGAAAGAAAGAAAGAAAGAAAGAAAGAAGAAAGATTAGTTAGAAAGAAAGAAAGAAAGAAAGAAAGAAGAAAGATTAGTTAGAAAGAAAGAAAGAAAAAGAAAGAAAGAAAGAAAGAAAGAAAGAAAGAAAGATTAGTTAGAAAGAAAGAAAGAAAGAAAGAAAGATTAGTTAGAAAGAAAGAAAGAAAGAAAGAAGAAAGATTAGTTAGAAAGAAAGAAAGAAAGAAGAAAGATTAGTTAGAAAGAAAGAAAGAAAAAGAAAGAAAGAAAGAAAGAAAGAAAGAAAGAAAGAAGAAAGATTAGTTAGAAAGAAAGAAAGAAAGAAAGATTAGTTAGAAAGAAAGAAAGAAAGAAAGAAAGAAAGAAAGAAAGAAAGAAGAAAGATTAGTTAGAAAGAAAGAAAGAAAGAAGAAAGATTAGTTAGAAAGAAAGAAAGAAAGAAGAAAGATTAGTTAGAAAGAAAGAAAGATTAGTTAGAAAGAAAGAAAGAAGAAAGATTAGTTAGAAAGAAAGAAAGAAAGAAAGAAAGAAAGAAGAAAGATTAGTTAGAAAGAAAGAAAGATTAGTTAGAAAGAAAGAAGAAAGATTAGTTAGAAAGAAGAAATATTAGTTAGAAAGAAAGAAAGAAGAAATATTAGTTAGAAAGAAAGAAAGAAAGAAAGAAAGAAAGAAAGAAAGAAAGAAAGAAAGAAAGAAAGAAGAAAGATTAGTTAGAAAGAAAGAAAGAAAGAAGAAAGATTAGTTAGAAAGAAAGAAAGATAGCTTAGTTAGTAAGAAAAAAAGAAAAAAGAAATATTAGTTAGAAAGAAAGAAAGACAGAAAGAAAGAAGAAAGATTAGTTAGAAAGAAAGAAGAAAGATTAGTTAGAAAGAAAGAAAGAAAGAAGAAAGATTAGTTAGAAAGAAAGAAAGAAATAAAGAAAGAAAGAAGAAAGATTAGTTAGAAAGAAAGAAAGAAAGATAGATTAGTTAGTAAGAAAGAAA